>NC_068294.1:10688478-10715978 GCF_025860055.1 Xyrauchen texanus | reverse complement strand
ATAGTGCTGTCCGAATGTTCCCAAACAGCATACAGTTGCTGAGCTGTGTTGTCCTTTTAGCTCTAAGCGAAGAACGAAGCATGCCACTAGCTATTAGCCAAAGAGCCTACTGCACTCAACCCAAGGTAAACTACCAGTAGGCTAATAATTACATTTGTGGATACCAAAGCTATAAAAGGATAACCTGAATGGATATTTTGACAGTCTAACAAGAGATGTCATGATAACGCTAAACATTTTTGAACAGACATTTTAAATGGCTTCCTTTTCGGGTTCAAATGTGATCTGCAGGGGATAGAATGCTGCATGACACCCAAGGCCCTGGTCCATACTGTAGTCCATCCCTGTATGTGTGTGTGCATTTGTGAGCTGTGTGGAGGTGCTGTGCAATGAGCCTGGTTTCTCCCAAAGTTATTTTTCTCCATTAACCAACACCTTATGGAGTTTTGTGTTCCTTGCCACAGTTGCCTTCGGCTTGCTCACAGGGGTTATTAATACAATTATTATTTAATTGCTATACACAATTTACAATCATGTTTAATCAAACAACACAATGATCACTCTAAGAAATTATAGATATTACAGTTTCATTTTCTGTAAATGCATGGTTTTATGTAAAGCTGCTTTGAAACAATGTGTGTTGTGAAAAGCGCTATACAAATATAAATGACTTGACTTGCTGTGCGGCAAGTGGTGTTTGGCTGACGGTGAGCCTGCTGGCTTCTCTGTTTGAGTTATGCCAGCAGTGAATATAGGGCCCCTGCACTCTGTCTGATGAGGCTTGTTAGACGCTGCTTAAAATAGAGAGAAACATCTCTACCTGCCACTCAGCTACTGGCAGAAGGTTACCTGGTGCCCAAAGTGCAGCAGAAAGACAGAGAAAGAGCAGGGGAGGATCTGGATTGTTTATTGGAGTTCTCCCTCAGCACATGTTCTTATTGGAAACAGCCTGCTGAGATTTCCCCCAGGATGTGGGGTGCTACGCTACAGGGGAGTCGAGGAGGAGAGAGGGCACCACACAAACCTGCACTTCATCACACAACAACACCTTTGACTGGAAAGGTCCCCTGCTAGTTTACTGCTCCTTTTGTTTTGTGCCATTCCAACTGATTTACTCAGTCTTATTCCTCAGCAAGCAATTCACCCTCCAGCAGGTAATGCAGCACAGATATGGCAGATTATTCCATGAAGAGAGACAGATGGTCGAATTCGCTAAACAGTTGCTTTTGCGTGCACTGTTTTAGCTCAAAACCTGCACCTTATTTACAGTACTAACAATGCGCATTCCAGTTTAAACAGGTGGTGAAATAGCACTGTGCTGTTTTTAAGTCATTTGTCACAGATACGCCACCTTTATAAGACAAAAAGGAAGCTATAAGACAAAAATGATCAATGGATTTTTTTAACTCCCCTATTATGTTAGGGTCATATTTTGACCTGGGACAGGTAAAGAATAAGTTATAAATACTGCATTGTTTTTGGTAGTGGAACCAAATGTTGCGACTTGCAATCAAAACAAACTAAATAATGTATTTTTGTATATAATTGTTTAAGAGAAAAAAATAGTTTTTTATTTGAATTTTGTAATGTTTTTTTCAGTTGAATTGACCGATCAATTTTGACCCGTATGTGAAGAACCAGTTGTGACCTTTCACCTGCACTTTCTGGATGTTATACAGCTTATTCTATCTTATACTATGCAAATAGTCAATATATAGTCAATACATAGACCATTGTCAAAAAACTTGTTTCTTCATGAGGCCCCCAGGTACCTAGGCAGCCGCCTATGCCGCCTATAGGACGGGCCGGCCCTGTACAGTCCACGTAATGTATGGTACATTGCAGTAGTCTCATCCTCCACCACCTTATACTCAAAACCAACCTGTAAGATCGGAAATTGCATCATACAAATTGCTATAAGCAAAACATTTAGGGGTGTACTTGCACCGTTAGCTGATTTGTCAAATTTCTTTAGTGAATCAGGTGCCAAAACAGCATAGATACCATTTGCAATAAACAAACTTTTTGCAGGTGCAGTTCAATCTTAGATAATTACCCCCAGAGAGATCGATCTCAAAATGTGCCCGTAAAGACACCTTTGCATTGTGTGTATGTGTGTAAAACAGATATGGCAAGAGCTAATATCAATTAGCATGCAATCTCACAGCACATTAAGGAGGGTAATGGCTTGACCCCAAAATCTTCAGGCTCTAAAACACTTGAGCAAGTCCTCCAAAAACTTCTGTGATAGCAATTTGCACAGTATCACATCTTTCCATAAATGTAATGTTAAAGCAGTTATTGCATTCATCTGGTGAAAGCACACACAACAAATATGACTCTTACGAGATCAAGTACAGTGGGGTCCAAAACGTCTGAGACCACTAGTGAAAATGTGTTTTTATAATTTAAATCAATTTATTTCAATACAAATTACATTATCAGCATAACGATCTAAGTGAAAAGTTCAATAGAAAAAATGAAAGTATCACATTTTCAGTATTTGTTATGGCCCCATCCACAGTAATCCGTTTTCATTTGAAAACTCAGTTTTCAGTTTCCTAACATTATTGTTTTTCAAAGTATGTGGTTTAGGAGAGCGTAGAAGCACAGAGGAGTACTATACAAGGAGTAAACGAGTAAATGGACGAGTTAACATGGCAAAGTCAATGTGTTTTTCTTTTTTTTTTTAAACGATAAGGTATTCATGTGGATGTGGCTCTGACAATGTTCTATGATAACATAGGCTATGTTCAGACTGCAGGAAAATCTGAAAATCTGCCTCTTTTCAGGCAGACTGTCCACACTATTAATTGCAAGCGATCAAATCAGATTTGTGCGTTCAGACGTAACCAACCTATCTGCATGGTTGCTTTGGTAACGACATAGGCGCACCCACATGACATGCTTACAAAACATATGACAGATGACAAAATAGAGATTTTTTTACAAAGAAGTGACCAAGGTCAGTGTCACAAATGTGCTAATTTGATTAGTTATTTGGAAGTAAAATAATAATCTTAATAATATTTATTTTGAGTTTTAAGATGAGTTTTTTTTTTCATATTCCTAAACCTCAAAACTGTTTCCAGACTTTTGTTAAATTTTGAATCCCATATTTTCATGTGGTCCCTGTCTTTTGGACCCCACTATGCAGTATATTCAGTCTAATAAATATAAAAAAAAATGTACATTTTATTTACAGTTTCATGACCTTTTTCTTTTTTTTTTATTTGATGTTCATTTTCGTACTATAATAAGTCAGAAACACTTAAAACCACTAGAGATAACTATAAATTAACAGCGTCAATGGTGTGACTCGTTCCTTCTGCAGATGTGATAAAGGTGCATACGAGGGTATGAAACAGACGAAGAAGCGTCACACGCACCTTGCTTTGATTCTCGTGAGTTATACTGTTGTGAGCCCATAATAACCCAGTCCATTAAACATTACGAGAGGTTAGAGAAGAACATTTCCTTTCTGTCACTGCAACATGATCTACAATCCTATCCATACTTCTGTCTTTCTCACCTTCTTACATTTTGCTGCAATATTATTGTCCATATACTTCAGAATTACCCAGTATGTGATCATAAAAATAACCTGTAGTTTGAATTGAACCATGAATTACACAGCAATCCACACTTAATTTTATCAGTGACTTTAATAGGAGTTTACCAGAACAGAGTAAGCCACAATACCATAATAGAGTTGTCCGAACAGCGAGTAGGGTTCCAGAAGTAAAACTAATTTTCTCCATAGACAAACAGATTTTTACCAATAAAGGGATAGTTAACCCAAAAAAAAAAATTCAGTCATACTCTTTCTTTTTCAGTGCACAAAGAGAGAAATTCTGAAAATATTTTTTTACATTTATTCATTTGGCAGACACTTTTATCCAAAGCGACTTGCAAAAGAGGAATAATACATCATAAGTGATTCATCTTAAGGAGAGAGCGGTATGAAAAGGGTTGCATTACAAAGTTTCACTATCATTAGAATAGTACTAGTATTCAAGACAGATTAGGAGTACAACAAGAGATATATATATATATATATATATATATATATATATATATATATATATATATATAATATTTATTTATTTTTGTGCATGTTCAAGTGCTTTCTTCTTGCTGATGTCATACAATGGAAGTAGATGGTGACCTCTTCAAGCTTCAGAAGGACGCAAAAGTATAATTCAGAAGTAAATATTTCTATACGAATCATGCCTTATTCTGTAGGCATACAATAAGTTTTAGTGTGAAAAAGAAAACAGATTCTAATGAATTATTTTGTTAAAATCATCCCTAACCATTGCTGTGCTGTCCATGCATTTATATGAGCAGCCTCGTTTGTATGAACCGAAGTTCTCGAAAATGTAACTAAGATAGCTACATTAGGACCATGTCCTGATAAACACTTTTTGTTGAGTAATTAGATGTTTAATTAGTGTTCTAAACTGAAGCAAGGGCATGAAATGATAAATGCAGGTTATATTGAAAAGACAATTATAAGCTTAGTTTGGTTAATGCTTTATCATGAAGAGCACTTATGCATGATTACGGTAGGCTAGTTAGCTTATAAAAAAGACATATGAAGAATAGACATAATTGAAAGTTTATTTATATAACCATTATTGATTGAGTTCATGATGATTTTTGACTGTGTCAAGGTGGTGGTGTAGTGGCTAAAGCACAGGGCTGTTAACCAGCAGGTCGTTGGTTCGAACCCCACGGTCACCACCATTGTGTCCTTGAGCAAGGCACTTAACTCCAGGTTGTTCTGGGGGGATTGTCCCTGTAATAATTGCTCTGCAAGTCGATTTGGATAAAAGCATTTGCCAAATGCATAAATGTAAATGTAGATTACAGGAATACAGACATTACAAGGGATACCGATGATCTAATGATAATTAAGTAAAATATTTTTGCTGAAATCAAACTGATTTGTTAGTAATACTGAAGCATACACTTTAGCGTGCCTTAACCTTTAAGCTCATGGTAGTTGTCTTCAAATATTTATACCACAAAGGGATAGTTCTCTCAAAAAATTTTATTCAGTTATTATTTACTCACCCTCTAAATATTCCTTAACCCATAAGACTTTGTTTCTATTTCGAATGACAAAGAGAGAAATTAAAAGAATATATATTTTGCTCATTGATGTCAAACAGTAAAGTGGAGAGTAACAAACTCTTTAAGCTTCAGCAGGACCAAACTATAATTATAATTATAATATAATTATAATTCAGAAGTATTACAAATATTCCAACTCCTGCAATGCTTTGTTCTAAAGGCATACAGTTTGGTGAGAAACAGCATTATTTAGTTAAAACGATCACAGACTTGCTGTCCTGTACACGTTCATGAGAGTGCACGAGAGCAGCAGTTCAAGCAGCCCCAACTGATGTGGCGTTCAAGCAAGAAAATGTTTTGTTTTACTTTAACTGGTCCACCATCGATATTAACAACAGAATACACAGCACAGCTGCACACAAACCCGAGAACCAAACTTACAAACCCTAATGTTGTTATTAATTTGTTGTGTCTTAATCAAACGTTAGGTGAAATGTCAAGTGTTGGGCACATAACTCAAGTATAATAATTTCTATATCATTTCTAACTATAAATAAGTTCTTAAATAATTTTCTTTAAAATCCATAGACTCTTTTGAGTGTTATTAACTCTTATTACTGTTGAGTACAAAATGTGTGCTATAGGGAAAACCCCAAATGCCTTGCATTATGCAATAAAGCTCTATTTAGTTTCCTTGGTCAAGGGGGAAAAATGAGGGCATTTAAATAACTGTTATTAAGAATTTATAGAGGTTCTAGCTCACATTACTTATGTTGTTTTATTTCAAATATTTATTTTGTGTGATGTCACCATTTGGGTGATCTGTGTCACCTTTGGTCAATTTGGACCCTGTTAACGGTTTTTTGTTCTCCTTGTGCATTTTCTCCTTTCATTTTTGGGTGAACTAACCCTTTAAAAGTTAAGGCATGCTAAACCGTATGCTTCAGTATTAGCAACAAATCAGTTTGATTTCAGCAAAAATACTGTTTAATTGCTGAATTCACCTTAAAGAACTACACTACTCATAATCCAAAAGAGAAATCCACCAATCAGAGAATTTACTGTTACCACAGATACAGGAATTATAACAAAACACCAAGGCACACCTAGTGACAGCCCACTCCAACACCATTTTGAATTATAGAGTCAAGAATATGCTGTTATGTTTGAATTTGCAATAAACTTCAAGCATACTATATTTTATACTAATAATCAATGAAAGACATTTCTAAGTTTTACATTGTACAGTATACAATTTCGCAAAGATAAAGGTCAAGGTCAATTTATTTACAGAGCACATTTAAAAACAACAAGTGTACACCAAAGTGCTGTACATGGGCAAACAAAACAATAAAGGGGAAATAAAATACAAGATTGACATTAAAAACAATAAACAATACAATATACATTCAAATAAAGCCAAAGAATATAGATTTGTCTTCAGATGTGATTTAAAAATGTGAAGCGTAGGAGCGGACCTAATATCCAGAGGTATGTTATTACATAGTCTTGGGCTGACTATAGAGAAGGCACAATCTCTTTTAAACTTCAAGCGTGAGTGTAGTGTATGTAGGAGAAGTTTATCAGAGGATCTGAGAGTCCTGGAGGATTGTCGATGACTAAGGAGTTCTGAGAGATAAGATGGGGCTAATAGAAACTTTAAAAACATCTTGAAATTAAACCTGTATTGGACTGGTAACCAGTCAAGAGATGCTAGAACCGATTAAATACTTTCCCTCTTCCTTGTCCCAGTCAGCAACCTAGCAGCTGCTTTATCGACTAACTGCAAGCGATACAGAGATGAATGACTAATAACCATGTACAGTGCATTACAATAGTCAAGTCTGAAAAGATGAAGGCATAAATAACTATCTCCAAAACTTTAAATGAGAGCAATGGTTTTAATTGTATCAATCAGCGTGAGTTGGAAAAAGCTGCCCTTCACCACAGAATGTATTTATTTAGAACCATGTCAAAGATCACTCCCAAGTTTTTAGCAAAGGGGTGAACATTTAATGTCAGTGTCGCTAGATTGCTAGTGATATCAGAGACAGTGCTAGGCAGGCCAAACACTACAATTTCAGTCTTGCTCTCATTTAGCTGAAGAAAGCTTCTTTGCTGTTCAGCATTTAATATCCTAAAAGTATTTACATTTCAGAATGTGAATCATCAGAACGATGTGGGACATACAGCTGTGTATCATCGGCATAACAATTATATGAAATGCTGTATTTCCTAAAAATGTAACCATGGGGAAGCATATATAAATAAAATAAAATTGGGCCTAACATGGAACCTTGAGGTACCCCAAAAGTGAAAGGTGAGAAGGAGAGGCAGACTTCCCAATCCTAAAATGTGAACCAATCTATGGCTGTGCCTTTAATACCAACTTCACACCTAAAATGGTCTAAGAAAATAGTATTATCAACTATATTATTATCAAATTATCGAAAGCAGGCCTAAGATCAAGCAACATTAAAATTGCAGGTCTACCAGTATCCAAATGAGCAGTAAATCAATCGTCACCTCAATTAGTGCAGACTGTGCTTTGACGAGCTCTAAAACCAGACTGAAATTTATCTAAAATGTTGTTTTCAGATAGAAATTAAGAGATTTTTTTATCAAAATGGCTATTCATAATAGTCAACACATTAGAACTAACAATGTCCAGCACCTCCCCGAGGAGCCGAGCAGGACTAACATCAACAGAAGAGGTGGTAGGCTTTATCTTTTGGACTACATCTATCAACTCAAAGAGATATAGGTTTAAACCAATCAAACAAAACAGAACAGGTGACTGGTTCAGAGGAGTCATGACTACTAGTGGTAATGAAAGATTGTAAAGCACCTTACCCATAAAGAAATCTAAAAACGCTACACAAGTCTCAGGTGTAGCATCAAGACAAGAATTTTTGGATTATTAGGATTTTTAGAGATTATACCAGAAAGATATATATATATATATATATATATATATATATATATATATATATATATATATATATATGTTTATCTTTTACAGATTGCTGATATGCAGATAGACACATTTTAAGGATAATCTCATTAATAACGATTAATGAGATTTGACTGTGGGCGAAGGCTACCAGTGGAACCACACAGAAAAAAAAAGTGATTGACAAAATGTCATGTTGATACTGTAGCTATTATCTTGTTGCTGTATTGTATCACACTTGGATGGG
This sequence comes from Xyrauchen texanus, assembly GCF_025860055.1. Classification (NCBI taxonomy): domain Eukaryota; kingdom Metazoa; phylum Chordata; class Actinopteri; order Cypriniformes; family Catostomidae; genus Xyrauchen; species Xyrauchen texanus. Next base: position 10,707,699 of record NC_068294.1, on the reverse strand, counting down.
ATACGGTGTAAGGAGCCATTCAAACAACACATTTTTTGTGTTTTAGAGCTGTTTTTGAATATACATTTTAATGTAAACATTAGATATGCCGATTACTTTAAACGGTGCAATGAGACATGGCAAATGGTCTAAGCTAACAAGAACATAACTTTTTAAAAATGTGTCTCAAGATACCTTCACTCTGTTCCATTCGCTCCATCTAGCTTTTTGAGATGCAAGGATGCATTTGGTGTGAATGGCCCCTAAGAACTGTTTAGTGAAGATTTCATTTGGAACACTTTTCAGGGGGGAAAAAAACTAATGGGAAAAATCTTCTGAAACAAAGTATGTTTAAAATGTGGGTGGTCACTGTTGGGCTCCATTATTGTGACTTTCAGCTTGCTGTTGAGAGAAACACATGGGTGACGCAGACAGGATTGGGCCCAAGCGCAGGCCAAGGGCGAGGGATGATATATGATTGAATGTGCATCTCTCCCTGGGGAACTTCCCTGCATTCTGCTGAAAGGAAGCTATTTACTCGGTCACAGTGCCGCGGAGGTGCGAGACAGACAGGGGCTGAAACTGCCGTTAATCCAACCCGTTTAGGCAGGCCTGTGACTTTATCTCGAGCCAAATAGCTCTGCAAGTGGCAGATATACTGCTTTTGCAGAGGTGTGACAGTGACACATTAAGATTAAGGGGGGTCTGGCATTTACTACCTCCTTAGCTTGCTCAGACTAAAGGAATATCGGAGAAGTTCGCAGGTACAGAGATGCTTTCCCAACACTGCCTCCACATGCTTTAGTGTGGCGTGTTGATAATGCCAGCCAGCAAACAGTTATGTGAAGATTAAGACATATGGCTCGTGTAATTAAGTCTCCATCTTTATAATGAGGTGGGAAGTGCCTCTTTGATGTCCTCTGATCTCTAAGCATATGTGTATGTTTGCTATTTTATGTCACGTTGAGCTATCGTATTAACTGTGCAAAGTATGCCTTTGGCAGCATATTGAACAGTGCGAACTGACAGGGCATTTTTTTCTCCCTTGCCCCCTCTCTCTCTGTCTGTCTATGCCTTTGGGACTAATGTTTACACAGACATCCACATTACACACACTCACTTGCAGCTGCTGCACATCTCTTGCGTGCCAAAGAATTTGAAAAAGTCATTTTTTTAAAATGTTTTCATCAAAGAGAATTTTACACATATTTACTAAATAAAATCATGGAAAAGATACAATAAATAAATAAATAAATGACAACCTCCAATAACAACCTAATCTCCCAACACAGAGAAAGTAATGATTTTATTAAAGTAGTCTTATAAAAACTACAAATAATGTGCAAAATCCAGTTCATCATTAATCACAAAGCACAGTGTCCCTTTATCACAATAAATCATTTCAGACGTTAAAAGCTTCATAGATTTGTAAAAACTCTTGATTTTACCAATTTAAATAGCATAGTGACATTCTGACAAAATCAATGATCAACTTACATGGCCAATTTTGCCTGGTACAAAATAAGATTTAACAGATGACGATCCAAACGCTTTCTCTGAACATATCTGAAACCCAAGGTAAATGGGTTAAAAATGGGTTAAAAGGGTAAAAAAATTCTTCACCCAAAAATGAAAATTCTCTCATCTTTTACTTAATCGCATGCCATCCCAGATGGAGGTGGGAGTGTCCCCATGTCAACAAGCTTGGCCCTTGTGGTCCCCCTAAATGTGGAATTGCATCTCACAAAGAAACTAGATGCAGTGCATGGGTTGTCCTGTGAGGGCAGTAACAGCTAAAGTCATTCATCTTGCCATTACTTTTCAAACCCCCGCATTGAAGACATTTCTTATGGTTGTTTTTTTAAGCAGTATTTTTGTGCACTTGGGCACTGCGAGAAGGGGATGCCACTCAAAAGGTAATTCCAAATGAAAGTAAGAACATTTTTTTATTTTTTTCATGAGGGGCCTTTCCAAAAGATTGATAGCGAAGGGGACATCCATACAATAATGCCTTGCTGCATATAATGCATTGATTATATGTGCATTCCTACTAGGACTTATGTAACATTCAACAATGACAAACCATGTTTACAGCAAAACTAATGCAGCTTCGTCAGGCCAAAGAGGATGCTTACAGAAGTGGGGATACAATTTTATATAATCAGGCCAAAAACACACTGACAAAGGAGATTAAGAGACATTGGCTAAAAGAAGCTACTCTGAGAAGCTGAAAAACTAGTTGTCAGCTAACGACCCTAGTGTGGAGAGACCTGAAAGATATTACTGAATACAAAATACCATCCCCCAACACTGTAGGAAATCAACAACTGGCTGACAACCTGAATGTGTTTTAATGTAGTCTCACACCCCACTCCTGCTCTGACCTTCACTTCACACAAACAACCAACACCTCCTGCAACCACCCTCCTACCCTCTTCTGCTACTCAACCTGCACTTAAGATCTGTGAAGAGGATGTGTGCCGTGGCTTATGGAAAAAAAAGACAAGGAAAGCACAGGGCCCAGATTGTGTTTCACCCACTTGTCTAAAAATCTGTGCCAACCAGCTGGTCTCATCTTCACACTGATCTTCAACACATCACTGGAGCACTGTGAAGTTCCCAGCTGCTTCAAGTGCTCCACCATCATCCCTGACCCAAAGAAACCCAAGATCGCAGGCCTTAATGACTACAGACCCATCGCTCTGACGTCTGTGGTCATGAAGTCATTTGAGAGACTGGTGATGGCCCACCTGAAGTACATCACAAACCCTTTCTGGATCCCCTTCATTTTGCTTATTGAGGAAACAGGTCTGTGGATGATGCAGTTAACATGGGATTCCATCATATCCTGCAACATCTGGACAGACCAGGGGCAAATGCAATGATACTTTTTGTAAACTTTAGTTCAGCTTTCAGAACCATCATTCTCTGGACTAAGTTAGCCCAACTCTCTGTCAGCGGATCACCAGCTTTCTGATGGACAGGCAGCAGCTAGTGAGACTGGGGAAATTCACTTCCAGCACCTGTGAACAGAACTGGTACCCCCATGGATGTGTCATCAAAACAGTGGAGATGATAGTGGACTTCAGGAGAAACACCATCAACATTGAACCAGCTCACCATTCTGAACAGCACAGTGGCAGCAGTGGAGTCATTCAGGATCCTGGGCTCTACCATCTCGCAGGACCTGAAGTGGGAGAGCCACATCGACTCCATTGTGAAAAAGGCCCAGCAGAGGTTGAACTTCCTTTGCCAGTTAAGGAAGTTCAACCTGCCACAGGTGCTGCTAATCCAGTTAAACTCAGCAGTCATTGAGTCTGTCCTCTGCACTTCAATAACTGTCTGGTTGGGTTAAGTGTACACTTCCAGAGTAAGGAAAAGGGCTCGAAAAATCAATCTAGACCCCGCTCACCCAGCCCACTACCTTTTTGAACTGTTGCTTTCTGGCCGGTTCAACAGAGCACTGAGTACCAGAACTGCCAGGCACAAGAGCTGTTTTTTTTTAGACATAATTATGTGCAATACACAGCTTAGTCTATTTATATTTATCCAACATCTCTTACCTCTTCTGCCATTACATTCCCTTGCACTAGCTATATATAACAGATCTGTAATTGTACATTAATATATATATATTAATATAATATACAATAGGTGTATTTCTATACACCTATCAGCCACAACATTAAAACCACCTGTCTAACACTGTGTAGCCAAAACAGCGCCAACCCGCATCTCAGAATAGCATTCTGAGATGCCATTCTTCTCACCATATTTGTGCAAAGCGGTTATCTGAGTTACCGTAGACTTTGTCAGTTCTAACCAGCCTGCCCATTCTCTGTTGACCTCTCTCATCAATAAGGCATTCTGCAGAACTGTCCCTCATTGTAAGTTTTTTGTTTTGGCACCATTCTGAGTAAATTCTAGAGATTGTTGTGAGTGAAAATCCCAGGAGATCAGCAGTTACAGAAATACTCAAACCAGTCCATCTGGCACCAACAATCGGAGTATGATCGGAGTATATACTTATATATTCTATTCACTTTTTTTCTATTTTTTATTATCTCCATCTTGTTATATTGTTTGTGCACTGGAAGCTTCTGTCACCAAGACAAATTCCTTGTTTGTGTAAGCTCACTTGGTTATAAAGCTCATTCTGATTCTGACATCAAGAGCTCTGTCCTAAGAAGTGAGAGTAGGGCATAGGGAATCATTTTCAATTGGAAACTGCCCCAATGCAGAGGAGGGAGATCGACCGCATGAACAGTACACATGAACAGCAGTAGCTAGCGAGAGAATTTCAAGTCATTTGTCAAGTTCCAGAGGAAAGATACAGGTATCAACTGCCTGGTGTTATTATATTAGACGTTTTATCTTTTATTATGAAACATTTTCTAAACATGAAGCAAGATACCAAAGTTTTGGTAAGTTATGTTTTCTTTGGTAGTCAGCTACCAAAGAAAACATACAGGTAAATGAAAATGTTTACTTTTCAGTCATGTTCAGGTAGTGAGATATAATCTTAAACTAACCAATTGCAAGGTGTTACTTATATTAGACGTTTTGTCTTTTATTAAAGGCTGGAGAGAGATGATTGTGCAAAAGAGGAAGAAATACATGAAAGCTTAGAGAAATATGAAACTCATGAAGAAAAGATAGACCATCAGCAAGTGATTTAGATGTGGAGAGATTCAGTAGGCCTGGAAACAGAGAGCAAGCAGACAACTATCTGGAGAGTGAAATCACTGAACATTTAGAGGAAGAAGAGAAAAGAGATGAAGCCACTGAGAGGAGCCCTGTGCATCTACAGGCATTCCATCTGAACCATCTGGTTTGTGATGCAGCTTAAAATTGCAGAGAAAGTCAGTATATACATTTATTATAGGCCTATAGATCTGATGAGATGAGATGAAAACTGAGCTTTAGTTCTGTTTATTTTTTATTTAAAAAATTATATAATAAATTTAACTTGCCTATGAATACTTTTAAGTAATTATTCACTGCATCTGCATCCTACACAGATATCTCCAAGTGTAGAGATAATCCACCAGAGCAGCCACTCTTAACAGCATTTCCAAAGATGCTGATGGGGAACAGAAGGAGCTTCAAAGCATAATGGTTTAAGATTCATCCCTGGCTTGAGTATTCCAGAATATCCGACACTGCATTTTGCTTAGCCCTCCCAACAGCCCAAAGTGAGTTTTTATATTCCATCTGGTTTTAAAAACTGGAAGAAGGCAACCTACAAGGAAGGGGGATTTGCAATTCATGCCAGGTCAGAGTGCCACAAGCAAGCCATGGTTGCATGGAAAGATAATAAGACAGCAGCAAAAATTAACAGAACATTGCAACAGAAAATGACTTAAACTAGGGATGTGCGAGACTAGTCGACAAAACGGTTCTGATACTGCTATTCAACACTGGAATTAATAGTAGGTTACTATAGCCCCTCATTAAATTGATCATCATTTTTACACATTTACGTTTGGCTTTTTATTTTTACAGAGGCTGTGCTTAAATAACTGTCATATCAATGTTAAATATTTTAAATAGAATTAATAAAAACAAATATTATTTTAAAAAGAGGATATCTGGAGCAGATACAAAGTTTAATTTCACCTTGCTTCTTACCCCTCTCACTCATGTGGCATGCGCAGGAAAATATCCTCTCACCTAGACAAGCAAATTCAGCAAAGGAGTTATGAAATCACTTTGGTGGTGGTGCGGGAATCAGATTTCCAAACGTTTGAAAGTCCCTATTGATGTTTTCACATTTGAGTCTTCTTTAAATCCATGCATGCTTTGATTTTGATGATTCTGTAAAATGTAATTTGTAATGTATTCCGTTAGATTACTCAAGGTCAGTAACGTACTCTAAATACTTTGGATTACTTCTTCAGCACTGGTAGATTTTTTCACTTGTTTTGACAATAAAAACTCTGCCAGTACAGTAAGACAAAATACACATGTTAAAAATACATTCTCTGAAAAAACTAAATACCTCATGCAGTGTTGTTTCTAAAATTATATAAATCTAACAGATCTTGTTTTAAGGATTTTTAGATATCTTTACAGGAAAACAATAAAACATTTTTTATCAAGAATACAATTTTTGCCCTAATATCAATGATCTTACTAGAAAAGAAGAAATTATGATCCAACATGAATTTTCTTGATAAATAAACATGATGGTGTCTGGTAACGCGTGCATGTAAAATGGCTTAGCTTAGCTTAGCGTAAAGCTGACAATTTAAACAAGGTTTATTTCTATTTCTTCTGCTCCAAACGTACTTCAAACGTAATTCTCTGTCTGCTCGTATGAATGTAACACATCATAAGAAAGTGTTTCACTGCTGTTCAAATGCACTTTGGATTGCATCATTTATTTGTATAAATGTTTTCCATCTGAAAGCACTAAATATTAAATGAAACAAATGATAATAAAATGCAAATTAATCTCTTCAGTAATCAAAATTATTTTTGAATGTAACTTTATTCTAAATACCAATGATTTAAATTATAACTGTAGTGGAATACAGTTACTTATATTTTGTATTTTAAATACGTAATCCTATTACATGTCTTCCGTTACTCCCTAACTCTGTTAACAGTTTAAACTATCTTTTATATGTGCATGTAACGTTTAGAATACATTAGGTTTATTGTAGGCTACATAATAGGCCTATTTTTTCTATACTATAGCTATTTTTTTTGTTTTTACATCGTAACTGATTTGGGTAACATTCTTTACAGAATAGCTGTCATATTTGATCAATGGCTAATGCATGACTGCACATCATGATACGTGCATGAAAAACTTTTTAGCTAATTGTTTTCCTCTCGTACATTTGGCTTAGTCTACCTGTTAATTATTTTCAACAATGTCCTGACTGTTTTAATATGTTAAGTAACTAATACAGTTTAGAACAGTCTGTGTTGCTCTATTGGTCCTGCAGTTTTTGTTCAATTGTTTTCAATAAATATGCCTGTTATATATTCACTATCATTGATTATGTGAATGCGTGTCATGTTCTATATATTTTTTGTATTCCCTTTTCTCCCAATGTTGGAATGCCCAATTCCCACTACATTAGAAGGTCTTCATGGTGGCGCAGTTACTCACCTCAATCTGATCACGTGGCTCGTTGTGCATGACACTGCGAAGTCTCACAACATATGGAGGCTCATGCTAAACTCTACTTACCATGTGCCCCATTGAGAGCGAGAACTACTTAAATCGCGACCACAAGGAGGTTGCCCCATATGACTCTACCCTCCCTAGCAACCGAGCCAATATGATTGCTTTGGAGACCTTGCTCTAGTCACTCAGCACACCCTGGAATTGATCTCGTGACTCCAGGGATGGTAGTCAGTGTGAATACTTGCTGAGCTACCCACGCCCCTTTCATATTCTATATTTAATGTACAATGATCATAATGCAAGGCGAGCACATCGCAGATAAATGCCCTTTTTCAGTGGAATTAAGTATTATAAAGGGGTCGGAATGAGGTTCTGACTTGTTTGGCAGACATTGGTAAGAACAAAAATTATTGAAGAAGTGAAACAGAGTGAAAACAAGTCTTCAGTGTTATGGCTGATGAAACTCAAGACGAAAGAAGATATCCTTAATACTCAGGTACTATTACAGTGGAGCCATCCACAAGAGTTTTATCCAATTTGAAGCGGCTGATCGGATAGGCACAGCTGGGCTTACTGAAAAGATTATCCACGTTAGAATGTCATGGTCTAGAATACACAATTTAGTAGGCCAAGCCTATGATGGCGCATCTGTTATGAGTGACAAACATGTAGGTGTACAGGCACAAATTAAAGATGTGGCAAAGCATGCCTTTTACATTCACTGTAGTGCACACTATCTAAATTTGGTACTCATTGAGTCAAAGCAATCCCTGAGGCTGACAGATATTTCTCTCTGCAGGAAAATTATTTACATGTTTATGTCTGGGTCACATGTGCATAATACAATCCCAATTCCCAAAAAGTTGGGACAGTATGAAAAATGCTAATAAAAATAAAATACAAATACATTCACCATTTGCTATATTGAAAGCACCACAACTACACATTAACCTTGTGAATTTCATTGTTTTGTTTTTGTGAAATTGAACAGTAATTTCAAATCTGATGATTGCAACACACTCCAAAAATAGTTGAGACAGGGGCAATTTAAGACTAATAACAATTTGACAATGTGAAATAACAAGGCGATGTTAAACAGGTGAGGTAATTGTGTCATAGTACTGTATACTGTATAAGGAGCCTCCAAAAACGAATCGGTTACCTAACGTAACCTCGGTTCTCTCTAGATGAGGGAACGAGTATTGCGTAAGCTAGCTTACCCTACGGGAAAGATTCATCTTTTCTGAGATATTGAAGCCAAAAAATTATCCTTAATTTTGTATCATTTGTCAACGCAGTGCAGCAACTGCAGACCTTGAGCGGGCTAGCTAGCGAGCTCATTGGTTGCTCTGCGGCAACTGCTGCAGCCTATAGACGAACTTGGGAGAACTCGCGTCCAATGAGAGGCGTCCAGCGCTATTGCATCAAAGCCCGCCAAAATGGGCGTGGCTAGAGTGCATATAAGCGTAGTTCGTAGGCTGGAACCCTGGTTTTCATTGAATGAAGCTGAAAGTCGCCGTGGCGCGAAAGCACGGCCGCTACGCAATACTGTTCTCTCATCTAGAGAGAACCGAGGTTACGCTAGGTAACCGATTCGTTCTCTTACGAGAGGTTCTCTCAGATATGCGTAAGCTAGCTTAAGCTATGGGAACCCATTGTCAACGCCGCAGGCCAAGCATCCACTGCATGAGCCCTGGGGTTGGGGGACCCGGGGAGCCCTTGTGAGTGGGGAAATAATATTTGGCCGGCAAGAGTGCGGGCCAGTGTGTGTGTAATTCATAAGCACATAGTGGGAAGGAACGACAGAGGGCGGTGCCGGTCTGTGTGGAATGAGTCCCATCAGTGCAGCTCACCAGGGGAGCTGTAGCGTATTAAACCGCTAGTAGTTTTGCCTGCAGGGCGGGCACTTCCAGATTGTAAAATCTGACAAAGGTGGAGGGGAAGCCCAGCCCGCTGCCACACATATGTCGTGAATGGAAATCCCGCTGGACCATGCCCACGATGAGGCCATGCCTCTAGTGGAGTGAGCCCTAATGCCCAACGGGCATGGCAGGTCTTTTGACGTGTATGCGGCAGCAATAGCATCCACTATCCATCTAGACAGTGTCTGTTTCGAGGCGGCGAGACCTTTGGTGCGCCCCGAATCTAAACGAAAAGCTGCTCAGAGCGTCTGAAAGAGGCGGAGCGCGCAGTATACAATCTCAGTGCTCTGACTGGGCAAAGGAGATTGGCGTCGCGTTCACTATCGGATGCTGGCAGCGCCGATAGGGAAATGACCTGTGCTATGAAATAATAGTACCGATCACCTTGGGAACATAGCCGTGTCTAGGCTTTAAAATGACCTTGGAGTCACTTGGTCCGAACTCAAGACACGCAGCGCTGACAGACAGCGCGTGAAGGTCTCCCACACGTTTGACTGATGACAGGGCAGTCAGAAAAACGGTTTTGAGTGAAAGGTATTTCAAATCCACGGATTGAAGCGGTTCGAAAGGGGGGGCTTTCATAGTTTCGAGAACTATAGAAAGATTCCAGATAGGAACCGATGGGGGACGCAGGGGGTTCATCCTTCTAGCTCCCTTGAGGAAGCGGATGACCAGCTCATTTTTTCCCAGTGACTGGCCGTGCAGGGTTCAGTGAATGCCGCGACGGCCGCCACATACACTTTGAGCGTGGATGGGGATCTGCCCTTATCCAGCAGCTCTTGTAAAAACACGAGCAGCTGACGCACACCCCACAAGTCCGTGGGTCCAGGTCTCTGTCGGTGCACCATTTTGAAAACACAGACCATTTTGACGCATCGAGTCTTCTCGTGGAAGGGGCTCTAGCGTGTATGATGGTGTTTATTACCCCTTCTGGCAGAGCGACGGGTAGTCGCTGATCACCCACGCTGCAGCCTCAGCTCTGGGTGGGGATGCCAGATCGTGCCGCGAGCTTGAGAGAGGAGATCTGCTCTCACTGGGATGGGCCACGAGGCTGTCAGTGACAGCTGCGTAAGCTCCGGAACCATGTCTGATTCTCCCAACACGGGCTATGAGGAGCACCGAGTGACGCTGCTTCCCTGATCCTCTGCATTACCTGTGGCAATAGCGAGATGGGAGGGAAGGGGTAAAGTGGGCGGTTGGGCCAGTCCTGGGCCAGCTGCGCCTCGCTGAGAAAAATATTGGGCAGTGAGAGTTCTCTTCTGACGCAAAGAGGTCTATCTCTGCTCTGCCGAATATGCGCCATAACTTCTGGACTGTTTGAGCTGCAGGAACCATTCCCCTGGAGGAATATTGTCTCTGGACAGTCTGTCTGGGCCGCCGCTCAGGTGGCCTGGCACGCAGCGCCGCCCTCAGCGAGCGCGAGGTGGCACTGGGACCAACTCAGTATGCGCTTGGCCAGATGGAAGAGGTTCCTAGATCTGACAACCGCCCTGACGGTTTAGGTAGGATACCACAGATCTGTTGTCCGAACGGACCAGGACGTGGTGACCCTGAATGACCGGAGAAAGCGCACAAGCCACATACTGACCGCTATCATTTCCAGACAATTTATGTGAAGGAGCTTTTCCTGAACTGACCATAGGCCAAAACCGGAGAGCTCTCGCGAGACCGCGCCCCAACCCGTGTTGGACGCCGCCTGTCGAGATGACTTTTCGGGCGAGATACAGCTCCCATCGCCACTCCCCGCTGATACCATTCGCCACTGTCCAGGGCTGCAGAGCTGAAATACAGGTCTGAGTCACCTTGATCGGCTGGTGGCCTGTGGCCCAAGCCCGGCGAGATGCGCGGGTGTTTAGCCAATGCTGAAGCGGGCGCATGCGCAGTAAACCCAGCTGAAGTACTGCTGCGGCTGAGGCCATGTAACCTAGCACTCTCTGAAATTTTTTCAGAGGCGTGAGGCTGTTCATCTGAAAGGACACGGCTAGTCGCTGAACACGGCGCGCGCGCTGTGTAGATAAGCGAGCTGTCATTGCCACGGATTCTAGTTCTATTCCAAGGAAGGAAATTGCCTGACTGGGCTGTAGTGAGCTCTTGGTCCAATTGACTGCAAGACCCAAACTGTTCAGATGGCTGAGGAGAATTGTTTTGTGAGACAAAAGCTCCGTATGTGACTGTGCCATAATCAGACAGTCGTCCAAATAGTTCAGAATTCGCAAGCCCTGACTCGCGAGGGGTGCGAGCGCCGATCCATGCACTTCGTGGAAAGTACGGGTGCTAAAGACAGGCCGAACGGAAGGACGGTGTATTGATAAACCTGGCCGCCGGCGCTAATCTCAAGAATGGCCTGTGACAGGGATTTATCTGAATCTGAAAGTAGGCATCTTTCAGATCGAGAGAGATAAACCAGTCCCCTGGCGCTGTATCAGGAGTTTGCTGATTGTAAGCATTTTGAACGGTCTTTTGCAAGCACCTTGTTCAAACCCTTGAGATCTAATATTGGTCTGAGGTCGCCGCCTGTCTTGGGAACAAGAAAATAACGGCTGTAAAACCCTGACTCGCCAGCTTAAGGCGGCACTTTCTCTATGGCCCTTTTGCACAGAAGGTTTGTTATTTCTGAATGAAGCATGCAGGCTGCTTCCGTGTTCACAATAGTTTCGAGCCAGCTCTGAAGCGGGAGGGCGGCGATCGAACTGTAGCAAATAGCCCTGTTTTATTGTGCTTAACACCCATTTGATATCCCTGGGATAGCTTCCACGCTTTGAAGCTGTAACGCTAGAGGGTGAATGGCCAAATCGCCCTGATTGCTGCACACAGCCGCTGAACAGAATGTGTGAGCCGCTTACTGTGCTTATGCATGACTGCTCGCAGACAGCAGGGACAGGCTGTTCTGTGAGTGACTTCCTGATTGAGGTGAATGGGGAAAGAGTCACATCTGTTAAGTGATGCGCGAGCATAGTCACGGGCACGGACTTACATACAGAGAAGTGTTTGCTGGCCGTGTGACAGAGCGGGCAGAGAATGGGCTCACCGAATCACGCGGCGCTTATTGACTCTAACACTCGAGCCGGCTGTGTCCGCTTTATGTGAGTGGGCTCTGATAGGAACACGGAAGTGTAATGCTTGTGTGTAGGGGTGAACACTGGATTGTGGGCACATTTTCTACACATAAGGCATGTTTGCTCTTTACAAGATTTTTGGGTCGCCGTGAAAACGGCGCTTGAGTGCAGGCAAGTGGGCAGTATCACCGCTTGTTGGCTGCTGAATCCACCACTGTAGTAGCCTGAGAGAGGGGGACTGACAGGGGCTAAGCTTTGACGGTGGTCCGCCGCGGGCGGACTGAGCCGTCGTTTTTTCAACAAGGCTAGGAGGACTTCGGTTGCTCAGGTTTCAGCGCAACCTTAGACCGAGGCCCGCGGGGGGGCGGCGGTCTGCGCCGGCTGTCTGAGCACGATCGAGGGCGGTCGGCTGAGAAGTCTGACTTTGTTGAGCTGGGCGCTGTGAAGAGGCTCGTGCAGGAGGCTGGTCACGTGGGCGGCCTGCAGAGGAGCTAGCGCGACGCGGCAGGAAGAGGTTCATGGCTTGGTTGGCTTTCTGGACTTCTGAAAAGCTGTCAACAACGCCACTCACCGCGGAGCCGAAGAGACCGATTGGAGAGAGCGGTGCATTGAGGAACGTGGAGCGCTCTGCTTCTCCCATGTCGGCTAGCGTTAGCCACAGGTGTCTCTCGGTCACAGTCAGTGAGGCCATGCACTTCCCTAGAGCTTGGGCTGCAGCTTTGGTGGCGCGAAGGGCGAGGTCCGTCGCGCTTCTTAGATCTGTAACAGCCTCTGGGTGCCTGCCTTTCTCATCCCACTCCCGAAGAAGGTCCGCTTGGAGGATCTGTAAGACGGCCATGGAGTGCAGAGCAGATGCGCTTGGCCGGGCGGCGGAATAGGCGCTGCCAACATAGGCGGAAGTCGCTCTGCAGGCCTTAGACGGAGCACTGGCTTAGACCGCCATCTCGCGGAGGGCGGGCAAAGGTGTGCTGCTACCGAATCCTCGACCGGGGATGGAGGAGTAGCCCTTCTCAGTGGCGCCGCCCACCGGCGCAGAGGGGTGGAGACGTGGGAACGGATCCTGGCCGAGAAAGGCGCTGCTCCACGACTTTGCAAGCTCAGTGTGGAGTTCCGCAGGAAGGGAGCGCCCGGCCGCAGGAGCAGCCGCTGAGTCTGTTGGGAGCCTGCTCAGGGGCGGTGACCACTGAGCCCGAGGCGGTCGACGGCCTGTGTGAGGAGGCGTGTTAGTTCCCTTCTACTCCGGGCGCAGGTCCTGCTGGATTCCTGGGCCGAGGAGGAGGCGGGAGCCTGACCACCTCGCTGTCCGAGCCATGATGGAACAGCTCTTATCCTCCGCCTCGTCCTCCGAGATGGCCGCAATGCGGCCGTGGGCGGCAACTGCGCGGCCCCGGGGCGGGAGGGTGAGAGCGATGCTCGAGGGAGAGGCTCCGGCGAGGCAGTCGCTTCTATCACCGGTTCTGGCAGCCTTTGGGAGCAGCGCTTTTCCTGCGCGAGCGAACGGAAGGCGCGGGCGGCTACGGTTCTGAGCGCTCGAGTCGAGCCCGCAGGGTCGACATCGGAAGCTCCTCGCAGAGGTTGCATCCGCCTTCAGCGAGGGCGAGCTCTGCATGCCCCAGTCCCAGGCAGAGAGCGCAGATGATGTGGCGGTCTCCGGCGCTGAGAGGGGCGCGCATGAAGTGCAAGTGGTGCGAGGCATCTTAAAAAAGATGCTCGTTACTCTTTGTGAAGTTCGTTAAGAACTAGCTTGCCCTAAAAAGGATACGTCGCCGGATGGCGTAGCTCGCAGGATGGCTGAAGGTGGCGGAGACGGCCGGCTTCTTCGAAGCACTGTCCAAGCTTGCTAGATGCCCCTCGAACGGCGACGCCGCTTCCAGTTCAGAGATGCGAAGAGCTTCGCTGAAGAGATGAAAATCAGGGTTCCAGCCTCACGAACTATGCTTATATGCACTCTAGCCACGCCCATTTTGGCGGGCTTTGATGCAGTAGCGCATGGACGCTTCTCATTGGACGCGAGTTCGCCCAAGTTCGTCTATAGGCTGCAGCAGTTGCCGCAGAGCAACCAATGAGCTCGCTAGCTAGCCCGCTCAAGGTCTGCAGTTGCTGCACTGTGTTGACAAATGATACAAAATTAAGGAACATTTCTTGGCTTCAATATCTCAGAAAAGATGAATCTTTCCCGTAGCGTAAGCTAGCTTACGCATTACGAGAGAACCTCTCGTAAGAGAACAGCCTAGTTCTTCAAGAACGAGGATCGTTCAAGACTTGTCAATTTGCCAGCAGATGCTTCAGCAAATAATCCAGCACTTTGAGAACAATGTTCCCCAAAGACAAATTGGAAGGGTTTGGGGCATTTCACCCTCTACAGTGCACAATATTGTTAAAGGATTCACTGAATCTGGTCAAATCTCGTTGTGTAAAGGGCATGACCACTTCTAAATGCATGTGATCTCTGATTCCTCAGACATCACTGTCTTAAAAAAACATCATTCATCTGTAATGGATATCATGAGTATGGGCTTGGGATTACTTTAGTGAACCTTTGTTAGTCAACACCACTCGCCACTGCATCCACAGATGTAAGAAAATACTTTACTATGCAAAACAGAAGCCCTACATCAACACTGTCCAGAAGCACTGCCGGCTTCTCTGGGATCGGTCTCATCTTAGATGGAAAGTAGAACAGTGGAGCTGTGTTTTTTGGTCCAAAAAATAAATAAAACTGCCATTGTGTTATCCAGGCCAAAGAGGAAAACAACTATCCAAGCTGTAATTAGCATTAGGTCCAAAAGCCAGTGTCTTTATGGGCCACAGGTGTGTCAGTCACACATCTGTGAGAACACAATGAATGCAGACAGGTATGTACCAATTTTGGAGGAACATAAACTGTATATCCAGCACATCTTTTCCAAGGACGTCCCTGCATTTTCCAGCAGGACAACTTCAAACCACAAACTGCCCGGATTACAAATGCATGGATGTGTGAGCAGAGAGTATGGGTGCTAGATTGGCCTGTCTGCTGTCCTGACCTGTCTCCAATTGAGAATGTGTGGTGCATTATGAAGCAGACCATATGGCAATGAAGATCCCATACAATTGTAATACCCTGGATAGATTGCCTGCCAATGAGAGAGTTTTACAGGAGATAGTTGAGAAACACAATGGTGGCAGGGCTGTTGAAGCACAAGGCTTGCTTGCCCAGTTAGACTTAAAATTCATTGTGCGGCTGGTTAAACTATGTAATAAAAAATCACTTGATCTCTCAAAGGATGTTGATTTAGTTCAAGCTTTGACGGGTACAGAAATTAGTCATTTTTGATGGTCTCTGGACTGAAGTAGTAAATATAGCTGGACAGTGTAATATTACATTACAGCTTGCTGAAAAATCACATAAGTATTTTATATAAGTGAAATAAGTTCACAATTTGGTGGACACTGTGTTCTTTCTGCAACTGAGAAGGGCAGAGGTGAATAAAGCTGGCTTTCGCTCTTCCTTTTTTTACACAGTGTTAGACCAAATGCTTTCTGAGCTTAACAGATGGTTCTCTTTCCACAACTGTAATATTATGAGTTGCATCCAAGCCCTAAATCCTAAAAGTGATACATTTCTGAAACAGGAGTTTTTTTTGTTTTTGTTTTTTTGTAGAATGTATACCTTGAATATTGAGGATTTGGGGCATGAAATGCATTAGTTTAAAAAGTTTTAGACAGGAAAATAGAACAAGGCATGCAGAGACCCTCAGTGTGGTGAAGCTGGCATCATTCATGGAACCCTATAGAGAGGTGTTTTTGCGCTCTATAAACTTTGTAAAATAAGTGGTGCCATTCCAATCAGTACAGCTTCCTGTGAAAGGAGCTTCTCCACTTTAAAACTGGACAAGACACATTTGAGATTTATTATGGCAAATGAGAGAGTGAGCACCTTGGGGGTATTGACTATTGAATCAAAGCTCTTATAAACTGAGCATACATGATCATGTTACAGATCATCATACGTGTATTTACAGATTCAGATGACTGCCTATGTTGATTTGTGTTATATATTAGATTAAGCATGCAGACTATTGCCTATGTTAATTTCTGTTAAATGATAATTGTCACAAGTGTCAAGGTATTAAAGAGTGTGTGCTGTCATATTTGTAAATTTTACAGATGCAGATAATTGTTTTAGCATTAAGAGTGCACAGTTTCATATCTGTTTCAGATGAGGATAAGTGCATAGATATGACAGTAAGAGTGTATATTGATGCAATATCTGTTACAGATGCAGTTACAGTAAGTGCGTAGATATGACAGTAAGAATGTATATTGATTATATCTATTATAGATTGCAGATAATTGTTTTGGCATTAGGAGTGTACATTGTTATATGTGTCACAGATGCAGATAATTGTTATGGCATTAAGAGAGTACAGAGTAATAGCTGTTACAGATGCAGATAAGTTCATACATATGACATACATGTCATTACCATTAGGCCCTGAGGTTACCTGCACCGTTTTGGCGCTCTGCCCCTATAAATGACTTGGCATATATTTATGAATCTCGGTATGTGTTTTTGGCACCATGCTCTGAAGGGACTCAAAATGTTTCGGGACAGCGCCACCTTGTGGTCAACAATTATAACGCTATTTCTAAAAAATGCTAATAGCTTTTGACTCCTTTCCTACTGTCATGAGACTGGTCTTGATAGATTTGACGTGGTTTATGGCAAGAACAATGATACCAATTATGTCATGATCGAGCAAACTTCCTGTCTGCAAATTTTAAATGTTTTGAAAACCTACTTTTCCTAACTCCTCCTAGGCTGTTTGTCCGATTTGCACAAAAATTGGCCTGCATCATCTAGAGGAACTCACGGAAAAAATCTATTCACAGAATTTTGATAAACCATACCGTTTTCGAATGGCGCTTCAATGAATTAGACAAAGAATGTGCAAAATTGAATTTGAGGCTGTATCTCCACAACGCTTCGAGGGATTTGGACGAAACTTTGTAGGTGTGATCACCATTAGGCCCTGAGGTTACCTGCAGCATGTTTGCGCACTGCCCCCAACTGGTCAGAAGATAGAAAAATTGCTATTTTGGCTTGTAACTCTTGAACGCTTTCCTGCATGAAAACCATCATGCGCAGATAGTACCGCAGCAGTTTCAGAACAGTGCCACACACTGGACAAAAATGCTAAGAACTAGTTATTTTTACTTATTTTTAAAATAAAGGGGGTTCAAATATATGTCACAAAGCTTCTTTTGCTGCTCATGATGCCGATAATTGGTTTGACCCCAATATCGCTGCTTGCAGCTATATTTTTATTATTATTATTATTATTATAAAAAGAATAATTATTATTAAAATTGTATTAATCCCCACGGGGCAATTAAAAAATTCTATTCACAGAAATTAATGTGTTAAATTTCCCAGCCCTAAAAAAAGGCATTTATTCCTATTAAAGATTCGATACAGTACCGTAAGGTAAAATATCATAATACTTTGAAATATCTTTTTTTCACACCTCTAAAAATAAGGGGTTACAATATAAAAAGGTGCATGACTGCATAGAGAACGTTACACAGGACAAAATCACCCATTCACTTTACCTTCTTTTGTATTACACAGAAAAACAGATCTTTTTTAATTCTGTTTGATAAGGAAATCACTGCAGGCCTTATGCTGTCAAGGAGAGTAGTTGAACATCTCTGGTGTCTATAGTACGATCTCTGTTGAGGTCACTCTATAGCAGGACAACAGGGTTATCACAAGACTGCAAATCCAAGTGCAAAAATCAAAGAATTTATATGAAATGCTCTTTTTTGTATAATCTTAAATCCAGAGTAGAGGTCTGCAAAACCTGACCCCGATGGGGTTCTGGTCAGTTTTTCATGTAGGACTTCTCATCAGGCTTGTAATTAATGAAAAAATAACAGGCCTACCGAACTTGTTTCGAGTTAGGGGCTGTTCACACCAAATGTGTTTTTGTGCACATCTGTTCTGTTTTCCCGTTGTTTTCCTATGTAAACACATGCTGGATGAATGTCTTTGACTGTTGCGATGTGTCTCACTGTTTCTTGAGGGTCTCTTCAGCATCACTGTTTAAACACTGTGTCCGGTTTAAAAGAACTTACGAGTTTCATTTAAATTTAATTTTAAATTTCATGTCATCATCAGTTCCACAGGATGTTTTCCCTAATTGTATTATTTTTATAGTGAGACACTTGATTTACTTTAGAGCATGCTTCTTTGCAGCAAACTTACGATCATTTTGTGGCAAAGTTTGCCAGAGCTTGATATGTTGCTTCTTAATGTTCTCTAGATTGACTGATAAGCATCATCTCTCATCAGACATTTTTTATCAATTTAAATGTTTACCCTTTCCTATGAAGCTACTGATAGCACATTGCAAGAGCAGCCCCAGTTCTAGTCCCACAGAAACCATGAAGTAATCAAATTTACATAATGCAACCTTCAAATCACGCACATTATTGATTATGACTCTGACTCTGATGGTTAGGTTTAGGGTTGGGGTTGGGGTTTGGGTGTAGATTTAATAAAATACGCTCTCCTGTTAATAGTATTACATCATTTAGAACTACAAATATAACTCAGCACCACTCTGTGGACATTTCACCTGGAAACTGGAGCTCACATGTGCCATACATTCAACAACACTTACAGTTTCAGCCAATGGGGGCATTAATTCAAATTTCAATAAGAATAGAACTTTCAACCTACAGTAGGTAGTCAACCAAAATGACCCTTACCATCATGGAGAAAAACAAAAGCCACATGTGAAACTCGTTTACAAAATTGCCGTAAAGAGGCGCAAAGAGACAGGGTTTTTTTTTGCACCTTTGTTGTTCAGAACAACATAGGCTAGAATAGTGACATTGTGATTTTAAAAGATCAAATAGATTAAAAAGTTTGAGTACAAACTTTAAGCTGGCTTGTGAAAGTTTGGACCAGAAAGTTTGAAGAAGTTTAAAGTAGTTTGAAGTTTAAATTAGTTTAAATTAGTTTCAAGTAGCTTATAGTTTAAAGTAGTTTGAAGTTTAAAGTAGTTTATAGTTTAAATTAGTTTAAAGTTTAAATTAGTTTGTAGTTTAAAGTAGTTTCAAGTTTAACTTAGTT